>NC_046161.1:81178726-81181226 GCF_011064425.1 Rattus rattus | reverse complement strand
CGTTATTAAACAGGTTATTGCAGTTAAAGAGAAATCAGACAACGTCTGGAGGTATCAGGACACGACAGCATCCTCCACATGATGGTTTGACAGGCATGCAAAATAAAAAAGCAACAGGGTTGTAGAGGCTTGTGTTAAGGCTCCCGAGAGCCACCAAGGCCAGCAGGATAGAGCAGAATCAGGTTCCTCGTGAAGAGGCTCCTGAGAGAGTACTGTATGAATCAGGAAAGTAGATGTTCAAGTCACAATGGAAACTCTCCCTCTCCCTCAGCCTCTCCCCTCCCCCTCCCCCTCCCCCTCCCTCTCTCTCTTCCCCTCCTTCCCTCTCTCTCAACCTCTCCCTCTCCCCTCTCTCTCTCTCCCCCTCCCTCTCTCTCTCCCCCTCTCTCTCCCTCTTGCTCCCTCTCCCTCTCCCTCCCTCCCCCCTCTCTGTAGTGAAGATTCAGAGTAAGATTAAGATATAACATAAACTGTTACTATTAGCTATAAAAACCCTTCTGGGACAGAAAAGCCACTGTGTTTATTCTTTGCCTATCACCAACTCCTTGGCCAGCTAGCTCCTACCAAACCTACTTTGTGGTTAACCAACCTATGTGTTCTAGGCAGAGGAAGAAAAGTAAAGGTAACAGATACAGGATGTTGCTTAGTAACTGCCTGCCGTTTGTGGAAGCCCTGGACTCGAATCTCCAAAGCAGCAAAAAAAGAAAAGGAAGACCATTCGGAGAGAAATTATTTATAACAAAAATAACTCAAATGTTGGCCATTTGGATGTTTGTTTAAAAGCTGTAATTATCAGCATTTACATCTCAGGATCCCTGCTACTCAACTAACTTACCAACTTAACAACACAGTAATGACTGTCTCTTTTTAAGGCCACTACGATGCCGTATCCTTTGATCATTGCAGATTGACACTGCAGCCAATGAAATAAACAGAGCAGGGGGAGACAAGAAGATAATGACAGGTACGTGAAACAAGGAAAATAAAAGTGGAGATTGTGTTCCTCCCCTCTAAGTGGCACACCACAAACACACTGCTGCCCTCCCCACAGCCTGCAGCCCAGCACCACACAGCAGAGACCAACAGGATTAGAAGCAGCCACCTGGTACTCTCACAGGGCCCCAGGCTGCAAGCTCTCTGGTGACAGAAAGCCCACTGTAGACAACATATTTATACGAATGCGTCTTCTCTCCTGTCGCCTAAATAAGCTAATCAGGGATAGATTACTCAACCCTATTGCTTCCGTGTGCCATGGTCCTAAAAGAAAGAATTTATGATAGGAGAAAAGCAGAGACCTAGCATCTCAAACCAGGGAGTGAACGATACCAGAAGCAGCCCTGAGGTCCTGCAGTAAGGCAGAAGGAAAAGCCAGATGCCTCTTCCCATCCAGCCAGCTACGGTTTTAGAAGTTGTCAGGAAAAAAAGGTGGCGGCGTGGGGGGTGGGGTGGGGGTCTTGTTTTCACTGTATACCTCCTTTTTGCTTCCAGAACCTGCAATCAATCTCCTCTTTAAAAGGCCATCTGGTCAACCTAGGAAAGTCCAGCAGGCAGTGGTTTTTCATTCATGTCCCAGGGCAGATAGACACCCAGGGCTGTCCCTGAGCTTGGCTGAAAGGAAGCCGGACCTGTTGGCTGTTTGGTTGTTGCTACCTGTCTGGGATGCCCAGTCTGTGCGAGGCTGGCTGGTTCAGGGGTAGTGACACTGTCACACCAGGACTCACACCAGGGAGCTAAAAACTGGCAGTGCTCTCTGTCCATACAAACAGGAGTCAGGGGGTGTCCTACCTTGGTGCCCTGCTGCTCTAGGTATTTAATGTAGGTCAGAATGCCCCCAGATCATTAGAGTTATTAAAAATAACCTCACAGATGGGGAACGCATCGCAAACAAGCTTCCTGGAGGGCAGAAAGACAAACTGTTCTTTCCAGTAGCTGAAAGCACTGTTGCCAGTGAAGGCAGTGACAACAATAATGACTACGTCATTAAACTACACTGGAAAGGGCTTAGCTTTTTCAGGCGCACCTAGGTAGTTCAGAACAACCTGTGGTGGAAAACGGTGATTATCAGGCTCCAGACACCTTTCAGCTCATGCAGTGAGAAACCACCCATCTCCCCTCCTCCCTCCCACACCGTAACACTTTTTCATTTGCTCCTCTGACTCTTTCAACCCCCACACGAGCTCCCCTTGCTCCTCCTGGGCATTCCAAGCTGCTCGCACCAAGAGGCCAGTTAGATAACCTTCATTTCCATGTTAGTGCAAATATCTGTGTTTTCCAATGGTCTTGGGTGACCCCTATGAAATGGTCGTTTGACCCCAAAGGGGTCAGGACTCCCAGGTTAAGGACCACTGATCTACACTGTCGAGTTTTAGGCCATCCCCCGCTGTATCATAGAAGACACTCTATGCTGTGACTGACAGCAAACAGGTTTTCAGAGTGTACCAGTGCTCTGCCCCTGGTTGGCAGGGTACAACCTGGGACTGGTTTCAGAGTGCACCACAGA